>NC_057800.1:581452299-581466913 GCF_018294505.1 Triticum aestivum
GCTGCCAAGCCGCACGTGTGCTAAACTCGAAGGTGCCAACCATTCGGCCCTTGATCGGGAGTTCATGGACGGATTGTGATTGGATCACGAAGACGTTCGACTACATCAACCGCGTTTCTTGACGCTTCCGCTTAGCGATCTACAAGGGTATGTGGATCCAATCTCTCCTCTTGTATATGTGCATCTCCTAGACTGATCTTGGTGAGCGTAGGAATTTTTTTGTTCCCCATGCAACCTTCCCCAAAAGTGGCATCATGAGGTAGGTCTATGCATAGATGACATCATGAGTAGAACACAAAGGAGTTTGTGGGTGTTGATATTCATATTGCTTCCTTCCTTAGTCTTATTTTGATTCAGCGGTATTGTGGCATGAAGCGGCCCGGACCAACTTTACATGTCCATGTACACGAGACCGGTTCCATCAACTGACATGCAACTTGTTGCATAAAGATGGCTGGATGGTGTCTGTCTCTCCCACCTTAGTTGAATCGGATTCAACAAAGGAGGTCCTTGTAGAAGGTTAAATAGCAAATTGTATATCACCATTGTGACTTTGCGTAGGTAAGAACGGTTCTTACTAGTTTCCCATAGCAGCCGCGTAAAACATGCAACAATAAAGTAGATGGCGTCTAACTTATTTTTGCAGGGTATGTTGTGATACGATATGACCAAAGACATGATGAGATATATTTGATGTATGATATGATCATGTTTTGTATACATTATCATGACTTGCATGTCGATGAATACGGCAACCGGCAGGAGCCATAGGGTTGTCTTTTATTATTGTATTACCTGCATGTCAATCATTAAGCGCTATGTAATGCTTTACTTTATCGCTAAACGGTACCAATAATTGTAGAAGCATGGTTGGCGTGATAACCCCGATGGCGACACGATGATGGAGATCATGATGAAGGAGATCATGGTGTCATGCCAGTGACGATTGAGATCATGCCGGTGCTTTGAAGATGGAGATCAAAAGCACAAGATGATGGCCATATAATGTCACTTATGATTTGCATGTGATGTTAATCCTTTTATGGATCTTATTTTACTTAGGACGACGGTAGCATTATAAGGTGATCCCTCACTAAAATTTCAAGCTAATTGTGTTCTCCCCAAGTGTGCACCATTGCGAAAGTTCGTCATTTTGAAGGACCAAGTGATGATCGGGTGTGATAGACTCTACGTTCGCATACAACGGGCGCAAGCCAGTTTTGCACATGCGACACTTGGGTTAAACTTGATGAGCCTAGCATATATAGATATGTCCTCGGAACATAAGATACTGAAAGGTCGAACATGAGTCATATAGTAGATATGATCAACATGGAGATGTTCACCATTGAAACCACCTCATCTCACGTGATGATTAGACTTGGGTTGGTGAATTTAGATCATGTTAAACTTGGACAACCAGAGGGATGTTGATTTGAGTGGGAGTTCTTAGGTAATATGATTAATTGAACTCTTTATCTTGAACAATAGTCTAAGTTGTCTTTGCAAATTATATTGTAGATCAATGGGTCGCAAGGGGTACAAGAATGATCCAGGAGTGGATCACTGGACATTAGTCAAAATTATCCTTAGGTACCTAAAGAGGACTAAGGAAATATTTCTCGGTTATGGAGGTGATAGAGAGTTCATCATACAGGGTTACGTCCATGCAAGCTTTGACACCGATCCAAACGACTCCAAGTCGAAAACTGAATACGTATAGTGGAGTAGTCATTTGGAAAAGCTCCAAGTGCAGCATAGTAGCAACATCTACAATATGACATAGAGATTTGTAAAGTACACATGGAACTGAATGTTCTAGACCCATTGACTAAAACATCTCTCACAAGCAAACACTACTGTAGGATGCTGCTAACGCGACACTACGATTAGAGACCCTTCGACGAAACTGTGTGCGATGCAATAATCGCAAACGGTGGTGTAAAAGAACCGTCAAAAAAGGTGCAAAACGTTTGCGATGGCAGAGCCATCAAACACGGTTTAGATTTTAGTTGTGTGTGCGACGCAGGGCATATGGTTCAGTTCAATGAACTGTTTGCGATGAGGCAGAACAAAAGAAACAGGCAGCCATGTGAAGGCGTGTGCAATATACAACATACGGTTCACTCGGATGAACTATTTGTGATGAGGAGGAACAATAGAAACGGGTAGCTAGATAAAGGTGTGTCCGATTGAGGGCATACACTTCAGAAGGATTAACTATTTGCGATTAGGCAACAGAACAGAAACGGGTCAGCCAGATCAAAGTGTCTGCGGTTGATGTCATACTCTTCACACGGATGAACTGTTTGCGATTAGCCACAACAAACTGAAACAGTTAGATAGATCAACACGTGTGTGCCAGACGGGCACACACATTCTAATTAAAAGAAGCGTGCGCGATGGTAATAAGGAGTGCGCACGGTTGTTGGAACAAGACATTGAAGGAAATATGCCCTAGAGGAAATAATAAAGTTGTTATTTATATTTCCTTATATCATGATAAATGTTTATTATTCATTCTAGAATTGTATTAACAGGAAACTTAGTACATGTGTGAATACATAGACAAACAAAGTGTCCCTAGTATGCCTCTACTTGACTAGCTCATTAATCAAAGATGGTTAAGTTTCCTAGCCATAGACATGTGTTGTCATTTGATGAATGGGATCACATCATTAGAGAATGATGTGATGGACAAGACCCTTCCTCTAGCTTAGTACTATGACCGTTTAGTTTATTGCTATTTCTTTCTGCATGACTTATACATGTTCCTCAGACTATGAGATTATGCAACTCCCGAATACCGGAGGAACACCTTGTGTGCTATCAAACGTCACAACCTAACTAGGTGATTATAAAGATGCTCTACAGGCGTCTCCGATGGTGTTTGTTGAGTTGGCATAGATCGAGATTAGGATTTGTCACTCCGTGTATCAGAGAGGTATCTCTGGGCCCTCTCGGTAATGCACATTGATAACCCACAACTATAGGCGATCGCAACAGTTTTTGAGGGTAGAGTATTCAACCCAAATTTATTGATTCGACGCAAGGGGAGCCAAAGAATATTCTCAAGTATTAGCAGCTGAGTTGTCAATTCAACCACACCTGGAAACTTAATATCTGCAGCGAAGTGTTTAGTAGCAAAGTAATATGATAGTGGTGGTAACAGTAGCAAAAGTTAATGATTGCAAAAGTAATGTTTTTGGTATTTTGTAGTGATGATAGCAATAGCAACGGAAAAGTAAATAAGCGAATAACAATATATGGAAAGCTCGTAGGCAATGGACCGGTGATAGAGAATTATGCCGGATGCGGTTCATCATGTAACAGTCATAACCTAGGGTGACAAAGAACTATCTCCAATTCATCAATGTAATGTAGGCATGTATTCCGAATATAGTCATATGTGCTTATGGAAAAGAACTTGCATGACATCTTTTGTCCTACCCTCCTGTGGCAACGGGGTCCTAGCGTAAACTAAGGGATATTAAGGCCTCCTTTTAATAGAGTACCGGACCAAAGCATTAACACACAGTAAATACATGAACTCCTCAAACTACGGTCATCACCGGGAGTGGTCCCGATTATTGTCACTTCGGGGTTGCCGGATCATAACACATAGTAGGTGACTATAGACTTGCAAGATAGGATCAAGAACTCTCATATATTGATGAAAACATAATAGGTTCAGATCTGAAATCATGGCACTCGGGCCCTAGTGACAAGCATTAAGCATGGCAAAGTCATAGCAACATCAATCTCATAACATAGTGGATACTAGGGATCAAACCCTAACAAAACTAACTCGATTACATGATAAATCTCATCCAACCCATCACCGTCCAACAAGCCTACGATGGAATTACTCACGCACGGCGGTGAGCATCATGAAATTGGTGATGGAGGAAGGTTGATGATGACGATGGCGATGGATTCCCCTCTCCGGAGCCCCGAACGGACTCCAGATCAACCCTCCCGAGAGGTTTTAGGGCTTGGCGGCGGCTCCGTATCATAAAACGTGATGAATCCTTCTCTCCTATTTTTTCTCCCCGAAAGCAAATATATAGAGTTGGAGTTGAGGTCGGAGGAGCTCCAGGGGGCCCATGAGGTAGGGGGGCGCGCCCAGGGGGGGCAGGCGCGCCCCCACCCTCGTGGCTAGGGTGTGGCCCCCTGGTCTTCATCTTTTGCAAGGATTTTTTTCCAAAAAGACGTTCCGTGGAGTTTCAGGTCATTCCCAGAACTTTTGTTTCTGCACATAAATAACACCATGGCAATTCTGCTGAAAATAGCGTCAGTCCAGGTTAGTTCCATTTAAATCATGCAAGTTAGAGTCAAAACAAGGGCAAAAGTGTTTGGAAAAGTAGATATGACGGAGACGTATCAACTCCCCCAAGCTTAAACCTTTGCTTGTCCTCAAGCAATTCAGTTGACAAACTGAAAGTGATAAAGAAAAACTTTTACAAACTCTGTTTGCTCTTGTTGTTGTAAATATGTAAAGCCAGCATTCAAGTTTTCAGCAAAGATTATGAACTAACCATATTCACAATAATGCTTAGGTCTCATGTTTACTCAAATCAATGGCATAATCAACTAGCGAGCAATAATAATAAATCTCGGATGACAACACTTTCTCAAAACAATCATAATATGATATAACAAGATGGTATCTCGCTAGCCCTTTCTGAGACCGCAAAACATAAATGCAGAGCACCTTTAAAGATCAAGGACTGACTAGACATTGTAATTCATGGTAAAAGAGATCCAGTCAAGTCATACTCAATGTAAACTAATAGTAATGAATGCAAATGACAGTTGTGCTCTCCAGCTTGTGCTTTTTAATAAGAGGATGATGACTCAACATAAAAGTAAATAGATAGGCCCTTCACAGAGGGAAGCAGGGATTTGTAGAGGTGCCAGAGCTTGGTTTTAAAATAGAGGTGAATAATATTTTGAGCGGTATACTTTCATTGTCAACATAACAACCAAGAGATGGCTATATCTTCCATGCTACACACATTATAGGCAGTTCCAAAACAGAATGGTAAAGTTTATACTCCCCCTCCACCAACAAGCATCAATCCATGGCTTGCTCGAAACAACGAGTGCCTCCAACTAACAAGAGTCCCAGGGCAAGTTTTGTTTGCAATTATTTTGATTTGATTTGCATAAAGCATGGGACTGGGCATCCCGGTGACCAGCCATTTTCTCGTGAGTGAGGAGCGGAGTCCACTCCTCTTGAGAATAACCCACCTAACATGGAAGATACGGACAGCCCTAGTTGATACATGAGCTATTCGAGCATACAAAACAGGATATTTATTTGAAGGTTTAGAGTTTGGCACATACAAATTTACTTGGAACGGTAGGTAGATACCGTATGTAGGTAGGTATAGTGGACTCGTATGGCATAACTTTGGGGTTTATGGGATTGGATGCACAAGCAGTATTCCCGCTTTGTACAGGTGAAGGCTAGAAAAAGACTGGGAAGCGACCAGCTAGAGAGCGACAACAGTCATGAACATGCATTAAAATTAATCAACACTGAATGCAAGCATGAGTAGGATATAATGCACCATGAACATAAAAATCATAGAGGCTATGTTGATTTTGTTTCAACTACATGCGTGAACATGTGCCAAGTCAAGCCACTCGAATCGTTCAAAAGAGGATACCATCCTATCATACCACATCACAACCATTTTAATAGCATGTTGGCACACAAGGTAAACTATTATAAGCTCCTAGCTAATTAAGCATGGCACAAGAAACTATGATCTCTAGTTGTCATTGCAAACATGTTTATTCATAATAGGCTGAATAAGGAACGATGAACTAATCATATTTACAAAAACAAGAGAGGTCGAGTTCATACCAGCTTTTCTCATCTAAGTCAGTCCATCATATATCATCATAATTGCCTTTCACTTGCACGACTGAACGATGTGAATAATAATAGTGCACGTGCATTGGACTAAGCTAGAATCTGCAAGCATTCTATAAACAGGAGAAGACAAGGCAATATGGGCTCTTTTGTCAGATCAACAATAATGCATATAAGAGTCACTTCAACAATTTAATCATGGTCTTCTCCTATCGACCCCCAAAGAAAAGAAAAGAAATAAAACTATTTACATGGGAAAGCTCCCAACAAGCAAAAGAAGAACAGGAAATATTTTTGGGTTTTCTTTTTAATTACTACTGCAAGCATGGAAATTAAAACAAGCTAAAAGCTACAACTAATTTTTTGGTTTTTCTTAAGGTTTATTGAACACACAAGAAGAAAGCATAAAAAGGAAATAACCTAGCATGGATGATACAATGAAAAAGTATGAACACCGACACCTAACAATGAGTGTGTGAACATAAATGTAATGTCAGTGAGAAATACGTACTCCCCCAAGCTTAGGCTTTTGGCCTCAGTTGGTCTATGGCCACGGCTGGCCTGGCGGATATCCATAGTAATAGTTGGGGTCGTACTGCGATGCAGCAGTCATCGCATTGTGGGCTGCAGCTTGGAGGCGAGCTATATCAGCTCTCCTCTTATACTCTTCCGCCTCCTCTCTGGTTATAAAATATCTCCTTTTTGCCTGAAAGTCAAAGAAAGTAGAAGCAGGGAGAGCGACGTGATAGGTGTGTCGTCTGTCAAAGATTAGTCGGTACTGGAGGAACTTTTCCTCCTTGGAGCTCACAAGATCGGCGTTACACAAATATGCGTTAAATTATTCCTTGATTTTCGCTCGATCCATAAAGTCCTCTGAAGGCCATTCACAGGGCCGCACTAGAGCGTCCCTTGGTGGCTCATCATCAGCATCACGCATAGCAAGCCTGGGCTCTTGTTTCCTTGAAGAGTCACCTTGGTACATTTTCCTAAAAATATTTCTTCCTCTGAAAAATTTCTGAAATTTTTAGTAACTTCAAAAATAAAAGTGAACCAAACTCAACAATATTGATAGCAACTACTCCTACAAGTGCCTAGAGCCTATATCATGCATCAAGACTACTTGGAACCACATAAATTTGACATGCAAGATCAAGAACAGGGTCACCTAGGCAGCACAAATTTGCAATGAATAAAGCACTAGAACAAAAACAAATTGGACCAATGGAGGAGTCACATACCAAGGAACAATCCCCCCAAGCAGTTTTGTGAGAGGTGCTTTGAGCAACAAGATCGAAAATGGCAGCAAAATGAGCTTGCACTCAGGTTTGAACTGGCTAATCGTGTTTGTGGGAGGAAGAAGGAGTGTGTGGGTGCAGGAATAAGTGGAGGAGGGCCACCGGGGGCCCACAAGGTAGGAGGCGCGCCCAGGGGGTAGGGCGCGCCCTCCACCCTCGTGGCCAGGTGGATGCCCCCCATGATGTGTTCTCAGTGCCAAATATTCTCAAATATTCCAGAAAAAATCATATTTAAATTTCAGGGCATTTGGAGAACTTTTATTTTCGGGGTATTTTACATTGCACGGATAATTCAGATAACAGACAGAAAATACTAATTTTATTTTATTTAATATAAATAACAGAAAGTAAAAGGAGGGTACAGAAGGTTGTGCCTTCTAGTTTCATCCATCTCATGCTCATCAAAAGGAATCCACTAACAAGGTTGATCAAGTCTTGTTAACGAACTCATTCCGAATAACATGGAACCGGAGAAATTTCGAATAACACTATGTTACCTCAACGAGGATATGCACATCCCCAATAATAAGAATATCATATTTCTTTTTGATAGTAGGAAGAGGAAATTCAAAACCTCCAAAAATAATTGATGGAATTTTTCCAATAGAATTGATACTGTGGACTTGAGGTTGTTTCCTCGGAAAGTGTACCGTATGCTCATTACCATTAACATGAAAAGTGACATTGCCTTTGTTGCAATCAATAACAGCCCCTGTAGTATTCAAAAAGGGTCTTCCAAGAATAATAGACATACTATCGTCCTCGGGAATATCAAGAATAACAAAGTCCATTAAAATAGTAACGTTTGCAACCACAACAGGCACATGCTCACAAATACCGACAGGTATAGCAGTTGATTTATCAGCCATTTGCAAAGATATTTCAGTAGGTGTCAACTTATTCAAATCAAGTCTACAATATAAAGAGAGAGGCATAACACTAACACCGGCTCCAAGATACATAAAGCAGTTTTAACATAGTTCCTTTTAATGGAGCATGGTACAGTGGGTACTCCTAGATCTCCAAGTTTCTTTGGTATTCCGCCCTTAAAAGTATAATTAGCAAGCATGGTGGAAATTTCAGCTTCCGGTATCTTTCTTTTATTAGTGACAATTTCTTTCATGTACTTAGCATAAGGATTCATTTTAAGCATATCAGTTAATCGCATACGCAAAAAGATAGGTCTAATCATTTCAGCAAAGCGCTTAAAATCCTGATCATCCTTTTTCTTGGATGATTTGGGAGGAAAAGGCATGGGTTTCTGAACCCAAGGCTCTCTTTCCTTTCCGTGTTTCCTAGCAACAAAGTCTTCCTTATCATAACATTGATTCTTTGATTGTGGGTTATCAAGATCAACAGCAGGTTCAGTTTCTATATCATTATCATTACTAGGTTGAGCATCATCATGAACATTATCATTAACATTATCACTAGTTTCAGGTTCATTACTAGATTGTGTTTCAGCATCAGAAATAGAAATATCATTTGGATTCTCAGGTGTTTCAGCAATAGGTTCACTAGAAGCATGCAAAGTTCTATCATTTTTCTTTTTCTTCCTTTTAGAAGGACTAGGTGCATCTATATTATTTCTCTGAGAATCTTGCTCAATTCTCTTAGGGTGGCCTTCAGGATACAGAGGTTCCTGAGTCATTCTACCGGTTCTAGTAGCCACTCTAACAGCATAATCATTATTCTTACTATTCAATTCATTGAGCAAATCATTTTGAGCCTTAAGTACTTGTTCTACTTGAGTGGTAACCATAGAAGCATGTTTACTAATAAGTTTAAGTTCACCTTTGACATTAGCCATATAATCAACCAAGTATTCAAGCATATTTGAATTGTATTTCAATTATGTACCAAAATAAGCATTAAAATCTTCTTGTTTCACCATAAAATTATCAAACTCATCTAAGCATTGGCTAGCAAACTTAGTAAGAGGGATTTTAGCTTTATCAATTCATATCTATAGAGAGAGTTTACCTTTACTACCTATGTCGGGTTATCAAGACCATGTATTTTTTCAATAGGTAATGGATTAAGATCATATGTTTCTTCAACAGGCGGTAAATTAAGACCGTGTATTTCTTCAATAGGAGGTAAATTCTTAACATCTTCAGCTTTAATACCTTTTTCTTTCATAGAATTCTTTGCCTCTTGCATATCTTCAGGACTGAGAAATAGAACACCTCTTTTCTTCGGAGTTGGTTTGGGAATAGGCTCAGGAGCTAGCTCAGGAAGTGTCCAATTATTTTCATTTGTCAACATATTATTCAATAGAATTTCAGCTTCATCCGGTGTTCTTTCCCTGAAAACAGAACCAGCACAACTATCCAGGTAATCTCTGGAAGCATCGGTTAGTCCATTATAAAAGATATCAAGTATTTCATTTTTCTTAAGAGGATGATCAGGCAAAGCATTAAGTAACTTGAGAAGCCTCCCCCAAGCTTGAATTATATATATCCCTCAAAGCAGCTTGTTTCTTATGAGCAGGGAAATATTTAGCAGAGAAGTAATAAATCATATCCTGGGGACTACGCACATAACCAGGATCCGAAGAATTAAACCATATCTTAGCATCACCCTTTAATGAGAACGGAAATATTTTAAGGATATAAAGGTAGCGAGATTTCTCATCATTAGTGAACATGGTGGCTATATCATTTAATTTAGCAAGATGTGCCACAACAGTTTCAGATTCATAGCCATGAAAAGGATCAGATTCAACCAAAGTAATTATATCAGGATCAACAGAGAATTCATAATCCTTATCAGTAACACAAATAGGTGAAGTAGCAAAAGCAGGGTCAGGTTTCATTCTAGTAAGGGATTGCTGCTTCCATTTAGCTAATAACCTCTTTAGATCATATCTATCATTGCAAGCTAAAATAGCTCTAGCAGATTCTTCATCCAGAACATAACCCTCAGGAACAAAGGCAATTGATATTTATTAGGGGGAGAATCTTCATCATCACTTTAATCAATATTATCATTTTCAATAATTTTATTCTCTCTAACCCTAGCAAGTTGTTCATCAAGAAATTCACCAAGTGGCACAGTACTATCAAGCATAGAAGTAGTTTCATCATAAGTATCATACATAGCAGAAGTGGCATCATCAATAACATGCGACATATAAGAATGAATAGTAGAAGCAGGTTTAGGTGTCGCAAGCTTACTCAAAACAGAATGTGAATCAAGTGCGGAGCTAGATGGCAGTTCCTTACCTCCCCTCGTAGTTGAGGGATAAATCTTGGTTCTTGGATCTTTCAAGTTCTTCATAATGATAAGCAGATATAAATCCCAAGTGACTCAAAGAATAGAGCTATGCTCCCCGGCAACGGTGCCAGAAAATAGTCTTGATAACCCACAAGTATAGGGGATCGCAACAGTTTTCGAGGGTAGAGTATTCAACCCAAATTTATTGATTCGACACAAGGGGAGCCAAAGAATATTCTCAAGTATTAGCAGCTGAGTTGTCAATTCAACCACACCTGGAAACTTAATATCCGCAGCGAAGTGTTTAGTAGCAAAGCAATATGATAGTAGTGGTAATGGTAGCAAAAGGTAATGATAGCAAAAGTAATGTTTTTTGGTATTTTGTAGTGATGATAGCAATAGCAACGGAAAAGTAAATTAGCGAAGAACAATATATGGAAAGCTCGTAGGCAATGGATCGGTGATAGAGAATTATGCCGGATGTGGTTCATCATGTAACAGTCATAACCTAGGGTGACAAAGAACTAGCTCCAATTCATCAATGTAGTGTAGGCATGTATTCCGAATATAGTCATACGTGCTTATGGAAAAGAACTTGCATGACATCTTTTGTCCTACCCTCCCGTGGCATCGGGGTCCTAGCGGAAACTAAGGGATATTAAGGCCTCCTTTTAATAGAGTACCGGACCAAAGCATTAACACATAGTGAATACATGAACTCCTCAAACTATGGTCATCACCGGGAGTGGTCCCGATTATTGTCACTTCGGGGTTGCCGAATCATAACACATAGTAGGTGACTATAGACTTGCAAGATAGGATCAAGAACTCTCATATATTGATGAAAACATAATATGTTCAGATTTGAAATCATGGCACTCGGGCCCTAGTGACAAGCATTAAGCATGGCAAAGTCATAGCAACATCAATCTCAGAACATAATGGATACTAGGGATCAAACCCTAACAAAACTAACTCGGTTACATGATAAATCTCATCCAACCCATCACCGTCCAGCAAGCCTATGATGGAATTACTCACGCAGGCGGTGAGAATCATGAAATTGGTGATGGAGGAAGGTTGATGATGACGATGGCGATGGATTCCCCTCTCCGGAGCCCCGAACGGACTCCTGATCAGTCCTCCCGAGAGGTTTTAGGGCTTGGCGGCGGCTCCGTATCATAAAATGTGATTGTCAGTGTTAAAACCGGCGGATCTCGGGTAGGGGGTCCCGAACCATGCGTCTAGGCGGATGGTAACATGAGACAAGGGACACGATGTTTTTACCCAGGTTCGGGCCCTCTCGATGGAGGTAAAACCCTACTCCTGCTTGATTAATATTGATGATATGGGTAGTACAAGAGTAGATCTACCATGAGATAAAGGAGGATAAACCCTAGAAGCTAGCCTATGGTCTGATTGTTCCTACGGACTAAAACCCTCCGGTTTATATAGACACCAGAGAGGGCTAGGGTTACACAGAGTCGGTTACAATGGTAGGAGATCTACATATCCGTATCGCCAAGCTTACCTTCCACGCCAAGGAAAGTCCCTTCCGGACACGGGACGAAGTCTTCAATCTTGTATCTTCATAGTCCAGGAGTCCGGCCGAAGGTATAGTCCGGTTATCCGGACACCCCCTAATCCAGGACTCCCTCAGTAGCCCCCGAACCAGGCTTCAATGACGACGAGTCCAGCGTGCAGATTGTCTTCGGCATTGCAAGGCGGGTTCTCCTCCAAATTCTGTGTACCTGTTGAATAATGTCCGGTTTCTTGTAAATGCAGCGCTCCTTGGCTTCTACGCCCAATAATGGCCGTCTTCCACATGTCAAACAAATACGAAAAGTCAGGGTGTTTTTACATTTACACCCCTAGCCGCGTGAATGAGCCGCCTATTTAAGGGGACGAGGATTTAGATCGAAACCACACCTTCTCCCCTCCGCCAGTATTCATCAGAGCGTATCCGACAGAGGTCCATTCTATCATGGCCGGCCGCCGCAGCTCCTCCTCTCGCCCTTCCAGCCCTCAGCCTGGAGATTGGGAGAGATGCTCCATCCTGCACAGCGAGCTAGTGACGCTCTAGACCAAGGGATTTCTCCCCCCGGCCTATATGGTCCCGGTTCGAGCCGGACTTGCCACCTATAATGGCGGAGAGCAAGCGAAGAGCGCCCCCAATCCCTCCAAAGGAGAGCGGGTATGCCTTGTCCCTTACTTAATAAGAGGGCTCGGATTTCCAATTCATCCGTTTCTCCGGGGGCTCCTGGAGTTCTATGGCCTCCAGCTGCACAACCTCATGCCTGCCTCCATATTGCATATCGCGGGCTTCGTAGCCCTTTGCGAGCTGTTTTTGGGCTGCGAGGCTCATTTCGCGCTGTGGAAAAGGATATTCTGCCTTGTGCCCCGTTCTCAGAAGGGGCCAGTATATCAAGTGGGCGGATCCGAAGTGTGGCGCATCACCGGGACCGGATATCTTCGAAATGGTTTTATATAGAGGACGTCCCGCTGCCGGATCCTGTCCGGATCGGCCTCCCTGAGTTGGACAGTGCTCCCCTAAAGAAGCGCCTAAGCTGGCGTCCACGGAGCCCTCAGAGGGAAAGTGACAAGGACGTTCTTTACCTGATGGGCCGGATAAGATTGTTAGCTCATTCTAGACTGACCATGATCGGGGTCATGGCCGCATGCATCATGCGAGGGGTGCAACCGCTTCAGTATAGAGGCCACCCCATGTGGGACTTCAACGGGGAGGACGACGCCACCCGCCACGGCCGTAAGGGGCCGGATTCGGCTGCCACTCTAATAAAGATCTTGTCCGCTTTGTACAAGGGAGAAGAGGAGGAATTTCTCCGCGTCAACCCACAGGGTGGATTTTCTATGTACAATCCCCCAAGTTGGGTAAGTGGACACTTTTACTTGCCCATCCATTTTATATTCCTATCGTTAAATATTCAGTCTAACGACTTCAACGCAGGAACTGCGCTAGGCTGTTAAAGAAATAAAGAACCCTCCTCCACAACCCGAGGATCCGGGACGGTCCCTCGACCCGGCCTCTCAAGAGGATCCAGACTTATCTGTGGAGCTGATTGATGGGGTGTTTCATCAATTGAGCAAGGACAACGCCTTGGTGGCCATTACGGCCGATTACCCAGGGCTACTCCCAGCCTCACAGGTAACTGAGACCGAAGTCCCAGCACTTTGAAAAGGGATCTATCCTCGTGTGTTTTCGATTGCCGTATGACAACCGCGTTTTGCAGGGGAGGTCCTTGAAACGGGAGGCCGAGCCTGCGGCGACTAGCCAATGAGGGGCGGCAAGGCCCCGCGGGCTGAAAAGAAGTGTGGTCCGGACTGAGACGCCGGCGCAAAGGTATAGCGCGCCATCTTATTCCCAGGTGTTATTCCTTCAAGGCATATTAACGCTCGTGCTCTCTTCAGGACGAAGAGACCTCGCCGGACTATATCCGGAGAGGTTGCCAATCGCGCCTCCACCAGCTAGGCTCCAAAGCCTGGTCCGGAGGCGGAGGCGGACACAAGGCGCGCACCGAACGCTCCTCCGACAGAGGATGCGGACAAGCTGTCTGCCACCAATTCCGAGGTGGAGAGTGCCATGAACCACAGGTGTCGCCGAACAGTTCTTCGCGATGCTTGTTTCTCCCAAGAGGCATTGGATGCCTTCAATTCGGGAGATGCGTACCTCCGTGCCGCTCAAAATGGTCTAGCCAGAGCCACGGAGCAATATGTAAAAGACATACGGTGTGACACCCGGGTAATTAAGCTACAGTGATCCTCTGCTAGTGATGCCACATCACCTCGATTATAGTTGCTAATCTTGAGTTAGTTCGAAACCGATTCAAATTCAAATTCAAAATTTGGTAAATAATAAAAGTTTTCAAACATTAAAATAAAATTGTTCGGTTTGTACTAGATATTACATAGATAATTATGGTGCAACAAACCCATTTTTATAAAATGCCTACGTAGTTTAAAATGAAATTAAACAGAAAGGAGAATAGATAAAAAGAAAACAGAAAACTAAAACTAGAAAGAAAAGAAAAGGAAAGAGAGAAGGCCCCCCACTGGGCTTCGGCCCAGCAGGCCGGCCCTTTTCGGCCGCAGGCCCAACCGGCCTCCCCCCACTTCTCCTTATCCCCCCCACGAACCCGAACCCTAATCCACCCACTCGCCCCCCGCACGATCCACTCGCTCTCCCCCCCACTCCCCC
>NC_057800.1:581467417-581474777 GCF_018294505.1 Triticum aestivum
CGGCATCGTCCTCCCCCCCCGGCAGCGCCCGCGTACCAGAGCTCATGCTCCGAGCCGCCCTCACCGCGCCGGCCACGCCCGACGCGCGCGCCCGCGCTCACCGCCGTCCGTCCTCCGCCGCCCCACTCTGGCCACTAGCGGCCAACTCCACCCGCTCATGCCCTGCCTCCCCCTGCGTCCCGTGCACCCTCCACCGCGCCGCCTAGCCTCGGTGATGCCCCGACGTGGCCTCGCCGGTGCCATCTCCGGCGCCCGGCGCCCCTCTGTGCCCGCTGGCCCTCGCCCGGGTCGGGCACCTCGAGCGCCCCATCACCCGACCCGCATTGGCCCTTGGGGCAATGGCAAGTGGGGACCCACCCCTGAATGTTTTTTTTAAAAAAGAATTAAAAAATATATTAAATGAATAAATAAATAATAAATAAAATAATTAAAATATTAATTAGTTAATTAAGTAATTAATTAAGTTAATTAATCCTAATTAGATTAACCTAATCACTAATTAAATTAACTAATCTGTAATTAACCTAAACAGAGAATGACACGTGGGTCCCACTGGACCCACACGTCAGGTTGACCAGGTCAATGGTCAACGTTGACTGCTGACATCACACTGATGTCATGCTGACGTCATCATTTACTATTCTGGATAATGTTGGGATAAATAATTAATTAAATTCCAGAAATTAATAAAATCTTTAGAAAATCATATCTTTTAATCCGTAACTCGGATTAAAATATTTTCAACATGAAAGTTGCTCAGAACGACGAGACGAATCCGGATACGCAGTCCGTTCGTCCGCCACACACCCCTAACCTATCAAACTCGCAACTTTCCCCCTCCGGCTCCTTTGTCCAAAAACACGAAACACCGGGGATACTTTCCCGGATGTTTCCCCCCTTCACCGGTATCACCTCCTACTGCGTTAGGTCACCTCTAGCACCGCGTATTGCCATGTTACGCTTTGTGATGCTTTGATTGCTCTATTATTTATTGTGTTCCCCCTCCGTTACTTCTTTCCGGTAGACACCGAGATCGGTGCCGCTGCTGGTGCCCCGATCGACTACGTTGCCGACGACCCCTCTCTCTTACCAGAGCAACCAGGCAAGCCCCCCCCCTTGATCACCAGATATCGCCTATTCTCCTCTATACTGCTTGCATTAGAGTAGTGTAGCATGTTACTGCTTTCCGTTAATCCTATTCTGATGCATAGCCTGTCATTGTTGCTACAGTCATTGATACCTTACCCGCAATCCTACATGCTTAGTATAGGATGCTAGTATTTTTCATCTGTGGCCCTACATTCTTGTCTGTCTGCTGTGCTATACTATCGGGCCGTGATCACTCGGGAGGTGATCACGGGTATATACTATTTACGTTATACATGATACATGTGGTGACCAAAGACGGGTCGGCTGGTGGAGCACCCGCGAGTGGATCTTTGTGGCGGAGCGACAGGGCAGGTTGAGACCGCCTAGGAGAGAGGTGGGCCTGGCCCTGTTCGGTGTTCGCGGATATTTAACACGCTTAACGAGATCTTGGTATTTGATCTGAGTTGGCTACAAGCCTATATGCACTAACCATCTACGTGGGAGTAGTTATGGGTATCCTGGCATCGTGGTATCAGCCGAAGCACTTCAGATGTCAGCGACGGAGCGGCGCGCGCCGGATTGGACTGGAACACCTGCTAGGCTAGGTCTGCTTCCGGCCGCCCTCGCAATGTGCAGGTGTGCTATGGGCGATGGGCCCAGACCCCTATGCACTTAGGTTTAGACCGGCGTGCTGGCCTCTCTGTTTTGCCTAGGTGGGGCTGCGACGTGTTGATCTTCCGAGGCCGGGCATGACCCAGGAAAGTGTGTCCGGCCAAATGGGATCAAGCGTGTTGGGTAAGTTGGTGCACCCCTGCAGGGAAGTTAATCTATTCAAATAGCTGTGATCTTCGGTAATAGGATGACTTGGAGTTGTACCTTGACCTTATGACAACTAGAACTGGATACCTAATAAAACACACCCTTCCAAGTTCCACAGACAACCCGGTGATCGCTTTTCCACAGGGCGAGGATTATGCTATGCGATGCTACTGGAGATGCTACTGGAGATGCTACTTGGAGATGCTACTTGGAGGACTTCAGTCTACTCTCTTCTACATGCTGCAAGACGGAGGCTCCCAGAAGCGTAGTCTTCGACAGGATTAGCTATCCCCCTCTTATTCTGGCATTCTGCAGTTCAGTCCACTGATATGGCCTCCTTACACATATAGCCATGCATATGTAGTGTAGTTCCTTGCTTGCGAGTACTTTGGATGAGTACTCACGGTTGCTTTCTCCCCCCTTTTCCCCCTTTCCTTTCTTTCTGGTTGTCGCAACCAGATGCTGGAGTCCAGGAGCCAGACGCCACTGTCGACGATGATTCCTACTACACTGGAGGTGCCTACTACTACATGCAGGCCACTGACGACGACCAGGAGTAATTAGGAGGATCCCAGGCAGGAGGCCTACGCCTCTTTCGATATGTATCCCAATTTGTGCTAGCCTTCTTAAGGCAAACTTGTTTAACTTATGTCTGTACTCAGATATTGTTGCTTCCGCTGACTCGTCTATGATCGAGCACTTGTATTCGAGCCCTCGAGGCCCCTGGCTTGTATTATGATGCTTGTATGACTTTTTTATTTGTAGAGTTGTGTTGTGATATCTTCCCGTGAGTCCCTGATCTTGATCGTACACATTTGCGTGCATGATTAGTGTACGATTGAATCGGGGGCGTCACAAGTTGGTATCAGAGCCGACTGCCTGTAGGAATCCCCCTTCCACACTCCTTGGCCGAAGTCGAGTCTAGACGTTGCAAAAACTTTTACTAACATGGCTGTGTGTCCTACGGGCACACGTCGCCATTGGGTGGTAGTAGGATCTTTTACTCCTCGACCTTTACTCTGGGACTCTGATCTCTCCTCTATTCGGGTTAAATGAAGTTTACTAAATCTAACATTAGGATCTCGTTATCATTTTCACCCGGAGAGCCCCTTATTACTAATGATCGTCTGCTGCACCAGAAGACCCTGAAGATACTCTCCGCTGTTAACCCGAGAACTTGTGTTCATCACGTTTGCAATTCACCTTCCACCGCAAACCCTTATGGATAACTACTTGCATTTGTTATTCTTACCTTCATCCCTAGTGGTCTTGTTATTACAAGATACCCTGAAAAACTCATCGTTGTGTGGATAAACCCTTGAGCTTACTGCCTTGCTGTTCTTTGTCACCTGAATACCCCTACGGTTAATTGTTGCACTTATCGAGTATCCGCTCATCCCCAGTTGTTCATGAGTTTCACAAAAGTCTTCAAAATACTATTTGATCTTCCGAAAATCCTCTGGAGCCTTTGGCTCTTGAAATTCTTGCTTGACTCGCATTATGGTTAATCCCATAAGTCTCGTAGTCTTATTGACATTCCTTGTCATTATCATTTTGGGTCTATTGACTCAATATGTTTGCGAATATGCGCAATCATCACTGATCCTTATAAATTACCTTTCCGGCTGAGCTGCCATTCTTTTAACTGGAATTGGTTCTCGACCAGTCCAATTGTCGTTGATTGTATCCCTAATTCTATTCAGCTTATCCATTCTTGATCAGAGCATTTGCTCCTGTTCCCTTGATTTGAAAATCATAATTACTTTGCTAATTAAGCGTTGAACTATTCAGCTGTTCTATAAACCGATGCATTTGCAATCTTTCTTCCTCTGATCGGGTATCGATACTCATATCAGGCCCATTGTGGATCGCCATATCCACTGTTGGATTATTATCCGACAGTTTCCTTCACATTTGATCACTTTGTGAGTTCTCCCCTTGATACCTAATGCCTTTGTTAAGTTGTATCCTCCGCTTGGCCAACCATACTCTGCTTTCGGGCTTGTGTTATTTACTCTTGAAACTTGTGGTATATGTTTCTAAGAAGCCACTAAGGGTTGAACATATGCTTTCTCTAGACCGTGTGAACCCGAAAGTTTTCACGAGTCATACTCTTCTGGTGCTTCGCCAGATAAAATTTCAACACTGCAACTTAATCAAATGCGAGAAGTGGATGAAAGGTTATGCATTGGAGAAGTGGGAGTCGACCTTGAACTTTGTGTTCATGCCCATGGACCCGATGTACATCTTCTCATCGAAGCTTCTTTTAAAATTAATTATTCCCTTGATATAAGTTCATCTTATATCTGGGGTATGGCCTTTTACAATCGTGGTTTCGACCATGTTCTCCTTTAAATACCATTTTCGATGCAAGTGTAAGCACTTGTCTTCTGTGGATCAATACCCCGATACAACCTCTACTTTGATCTGTCGTCGAGTATTACCCCATGGTATCTCGAGATTATCTTGGAACTGCATAACTTCCTATGAGTTCTTCATCAAGTACTACATACTCACTGATTACAATTTTTCATGGGCTCTGAGTTATTAAACACTCAAAGACACCGATAACTGAACCGAGTCCGCATTACAGTTCAACAACTCTTACTAATATTCTTTACTTACGAGTTTGTACCCGATCATGTCATTCCTAGCCTGATCGGCCATATCATTACCATGCTAAATTTTAACTGTGCTACCTGGTCCTTAATCCCGGAGCACAACTTTTGAAAATGAGCTAAGATTACGTCAATCTTCCTCGTCATATCAGTTCGCCTTGAACAACAATCTTGATTTCAAGTTTGTGTCGTACCTATGGTTCCAATAACCTCTTGCTTCATCATTCTTTTGACTTGATGTGATCGCGGATCGATTACATCTTCGTGGAATCTCTCGACAAATGTGTCATGATCACCATCTACATTCTGATGCTCTTCCAGGATATCAATTGAATTAATGATGAGAAATACCATCCTTGCCCTCGATGATTTGTGTTGTCATCGACCTCTTTATTGCGTTCCCTCCAACAAAAACTTGTTTGTGTTCTGTGTTATACCTCGAGTTCCTTGCTACCTAGCATTTTTTCTTCTTTACCATGGAGTATTACCACCTTTTATGTCAAGAAGGTCGTGAGGATTACTCCACCTCTTAAGAATTCTTGGTATGGTGATACTTCTCACCCTCACCATTCTTTCTTGGTACCCGTGTTGTTTCTAACCGGAATACCGACAATTGGACTATGAGGTGTGAATTCAAAACTTCTAGCAACCCTATTGCTTTGAAGTAATGGTCGAGTTTCATTCTAATTCTTTTGTTCATCAAGTCACCACTCTAACATTGATCGTGCAACCCAACCCATATTCGGGTGCACCTTTCAACCAATGTTTAATTGAATATGTTTCCTCGAGCATACATCATTATACCATTTGATCTGACAAATGTTATCTCCTTGTTCACATAATTGTGGAAATCCATCTTGTCGGAAATCTCGATGGATTATCGCCGAGCCCATCAGCCACCTCCTCCTCTCCTTGGTTTAATGATGAACTATTGTTTCAGGAACCCACTCCCATAGTTCATTTCCTAAGAATCCTGAAATGTCATTTCGTCTATTTGTGTTGCACCTTTTATTCTCGGACATCCTGAGTCTGAGGTATCATTACACCAATCGTATCTGAATCTCGGTCAGATATGATGGTTGGGACAACTTTCCAAGAGTTATGTTGTTGGCCCTTTGATGACCTGGTAACAGGATGTCATGCCTAGCACCCCCCCCCCTGGCTGGAGGACCTATCATTATGGTTTATTTGCAAGGATAACCATTCTTCTTGGAGGAAATTGTAAGACCTATGTTATAAATTGTTCCTGATGGATCCATTGAGTATCTAAAAACCGGCCTTTACTTGAAGACCATGTTAATGCTATCTCGAAGCATGTCTGTGATACTCTGATTTTCAACAAGAACATTTGAAGCCCAATGCTAAATGTTTCTTGCTCAATTATCCAAACACCGTTGTATGGGTAATGTCATGAAATTTCTCTCCCCTACCTAAGGAGTTTTCTACATAATATCCTGTCATGGATATCTTGCTCTGCTTGTCCTTGGGAAGGATATACCCTTGATATACATGTTTAAGCACATTTTCCTTCCCGTTGTTTTGTTCAAACTTTCTTGTAAACTACTTAACCGAGCAGTGGTAATCCCCTGCTTAGGTAAACACCTCGGTGTACCTTCCTGTCTGGTGTAACCCTGTTTCTACTGTTGATGACTTCCGGTAACCGCCGATGGACGAGAACTTTCCTATTGGTCCGCCTCGTTCAACGAGCAGGAAGGTGGTTCTCTTCGTCCCTCGCCCTTGGTACCAACGTTGTTGCCGACATAACTGACATGGTACTCTCTGACATGCCTTGCTATCATGACCGTGAAAGATGTCACTGCTCCTATTAAAATAATAATAATAATAATAATAATAACCACATGGTGGGCCCATAACCCACAGTTCCACAGGATCGAAACCTAACTCTCCGGCACACCCATATATCCGAAGTTAATCCTCACGATTGGCTTCGTATGAAGATCACCAACCACCTTCCTAGAGACGATCTATTCTGGTATCAGATGCAATACTTATTCTCGTTGCTCTGGACCCCTTTCACCCTTTGTTTCAGGCATCGAACGATTGCCTACCCGCTCGAAACTTCTCATGGTACCTCCGTACTTTGCTCTCGATACTTTCTTTAGTTTCAATTCGGGAGTTACTTCTCACCACCTTCCCTGTGTTATTGACCAGATAATCAACCTTGCAGAGGTTCGTTCCCCCGGAATACCCCCCCTTTGTTCTTTCTTAAGTACGATGGAGATCCTGAAGGAAGGACGACAATTTCATCATGATGCATTGAGGCATAGGAGTGAAGACATCAATGCTATGGATCCACCTCTTCGAGGAGAGCAACCAAACACGAGAAGATTCGTTAGGATTTCATAACCAGACCTTTCCCCCCTAGTCCCCCTCTTAAATCTCGGGACGAGATTTCTTGTAGTGGAGGAGAATTGTGACGCCCAGGTAATTAAGCTACAGTGATCCTCTGCTAGTGATGCCACGTCACCTCGATTATAGTTGCTAATCTCGAGTTAGTTCGAAACCGATTCAAATTCAAATTCAAAATTTGGTAAATAATAAAAGTTTTCAAACATTAAAATAAAATTGTTCGGTTTGTACTAGATATTACATAGATAATTATGGTGCAACAAACCCATTTTTATAAAATGCCTACGTAGTTTAAAATGAAATTAAAAAGAAAGGAGAATAGATAAAAAGGAAACAGAAAACTAAAACTAGAAAGAAAAGAAAAGGAAAGAGAGAAGGCCCCCCACTGGGCTTCGGCCCAGCAGGCCGGCCCTTTTTGGCCGCAGGCCCAATCGGCCTCCCCCCACTTCTCCTTATCCCCCCCC